>NC_086320.1:385320571-385368071 GCF_036172605.1 Pelobates fuscus | reverse complement strand
CATTAGCCTGTGCAGGCACACAGAGCACTCAGCACGGGGCTATGGAAATAAAGTACATATTCGTTTAATAAGTAGCGCCGTCTACCATTTCAGTTTGCAGTTAGTATCACAGCATTTCAAGCTAAAATGTTGCTACCCCAGTACAACAGAGATCCCAGACCCCCTCCCAAACACAGATCACAGATGCCCCCCCAAACTGGGATCACAGATGCCCCCCCCCCCCCCCCCATAAGGGTTCAAAGACCTTTCCCCAAACTGGAATTACAGACTCCCTGACAGGGATCACAGACCCCTTCCTTTCCGCTATGTGCTCCCAATACTGCTCCTTGCAGACCTTCACTCCCTACTGATAGGTCCACCACAGGCAGGCCGAGAAGGTAAAACTGACCAAGAAGGAACAATTTATGATTTGTAACTGGAATTATAAATCCCTGCACATATCTACTAAACAATGATCCATACACACACTGAGCTATGGCAACAGTGTTTAGACATGCACAGGAAGACAGACAGAAAGCAGAGGTAAATTTACTGCGTCTGCCTGTGTGTACCCTCCTTGTCACACTGTCTACATGTAGCTTTGACCCGTGTTGTCACTGGTTGCGGTGCGTACGTTACAATGGCTGTGTCGCTAACGAGATGGGTTCATAGCTTAGAAAGCTGCAAAACATTAATATTATTGCAAAAGACTATCCATATTTGAGCATGCAAACTATTCAGCACATTAATAAGGCCAACACTTAAATGCATTCATGTTGTTTTATTGCCTGGAGTGTCCATTTAACAAAGTTAACTTCACAAAAGACTTCTGAAAATATAAGGTAATTAGATTTGGCCTTCATCCCCTCCACAAGAGGTAGAGAAAAGGATTTAATTTCACTTAAAGCACAACCGTCAACCTCTAAACTATTTTTTAATATAATAATCCTTCCTGCAAATTTTTAAGGGAAATCGATGTATTTTTTATTTTTAATGAAGTGTATGTAAACAATAAAATAAAAACCATCCCCTTTTAGTCTGTGACAGGGTCCTTCAACTATATCCACACACCTTGGGTAAGACAGTTAGTCTCTATGGTCTTCCCTGATTCTGTGCAGAGAGTGAAGCTGGGAAGACCATAGAGACGGACAAGGTGTATGTATTTGGCAGAGGATCCAGTCATATACAAAAGGTGGGGGTGAATCTTTCCTAATTTCCTTTACATACAATTCATTTAAAAACATACATTTTATTTATATATTTAATATTTTTTAAATTTCTTTTCCAAACTTGACGAAAGGATGATTATATAAAAAATTGTTTTGTGGCGACAGTTGTCCTTTAACATGCCCAAGCTAATGGTGATAAAAGCAAATTTGCGACCGGGAGGAAGCAATAATGTTAAAAACGCCCCACGTTAGTAAAATCAGAAAATTAAACAATACAGGTTCTAGGAAATATTTTTGAGGTTTAGAAAGGCTCCATTTCTACTTTTGTAATATATACAACATTTTTCCCATACATATATATAATAAAAAAAAAGAAAAAAAAGTGATTTACATCTTTATGTAGTGCAGTTTGTCAAAACATTGAGAAATTGCTGATCTTCCAGGTCCAATGCCGATGGTACGGTTTGAGGCGTGCAGAATGAGTAACACACTCACTCGCTGAAAGCAAGGTTTGTCAGCTGGTATGTTTGATAACCCAGTAAAGAAACACTTTTAAAAGTGAATAAGTAAAATCGTCTTTTCGTATAATAAACCTCAACTTACACATTTTTATATAATTTTGTAAATGAAGTGTAAAGTCTCAAAACAAGGGAAAATAAAAGTCACAAATTTGGAACATTAATACTTTGCAGTTTCCATCAAAGAACAGGTTTGCAGATCTACACAGTAACTACATATACTGTGCTGCCGTCGTCACCTTGGGTCGTGTAAAGTATCGTTGGAGAAGACCCATCAGCTCCTCCCGACCCATCGGTCTCTGACGATTCTTTGGCATGTCCATCATCACAGTTTTGCACCGTGGAATTTGTGTCTTCATGCACCTTCTGGTGAGCGGTCACATTTTCAAGGCTACTAAACCTTTCCTCGCATCGGTTACACTTAAAAAGTCTGTCTACCATAACAGTTTGATGTTCTGTATTGGCCAGTGTCTGTGGGATTTTTGACTGGGGACTACTGTCACCAACCTTTCGTATTATGATACCACTGCTTTGCTGATCAAAGCTGAGAAATTTGGCAGAAGATGTCTGAGAAACACTGCTTGGGTTAACCGAATTAACACTCCCAACTGTCCCAGCATTGCCCAAGCCCACTGCATTATTTACAGTCAAAACCTGAGGGTTGTTGACATTTAAAGTTCCCTTATTATGGACAGCGGTAGCATTGCTAGAGAGTGCCACAGGAGCAGCATTTCCAATACCTAACGAACGATCAACTGTGAAAATTGTAGTGTTACCAATACCCAGACCACCATTTACATTAACTGGAGTAAGGTTCCTAAAAGCCAATTTCCCACCAACAACATTGCCGTTGACCGTCACTACAGTAGCATTGCCTATTCCAGAAGAATCCTTGGAAGGAGCAGTGAGAATAAATCTTGAATTTGCATCAACAAATAGAGGAATTGCTTGTCCTACGGGTTGATTTCCGCTAGCTGTCACAGGCACAGATTTAAGGCCTCCGGTGTTGACCTTCTGGACTTCAGTATTCTTGAAATTCAGATTTCTGGCAAGACTAGTTGTTTGTGGATTAACACCGATGGTTATAGGCTTGGCTTGCCCAGATGGACTGGAAACTTTAGGACCTATTATGGAGGTCATTGCTACTGGAGCAAACTTGGCATTCCCATTACCAGGCCTTGGGTTCAATGGAATGGTATTGGTTTGCACAAGTCTTGGGTTCTTGCTAATTGGCACTCTGTTAATGGGCTTCATGCCCTGGTTGTCAGCAAAATTCACAGGAGTTGCAAGCATAATTCCGGAACTGCCAACAGTAACAGGAAATGTTAACACAATGTTTTGATTTCCAGGAAGAGTCGAATTACCAAGGCCAGGATTACCGGCCACAATAATGTTAGAAGATTGTTGCATTTGTAAATTATTCACCACAACAGGACTGCCTTGTGCAACACTCTGAGTCTGCATTTTACTAAGGAAAGATGTGGCTCCACTGGAGACTGGGGGAGTCCCACCTGTTATATTGTTGGTGACTGGTGGAGTGCCACCTGCTGTGACTGGAGGAGTCCCACCTGGTCTGACAATTGTGATTGGTGGGGTCCCAGCTGGTTTAGCAGTGACTGGAGGAGTCCCTCCTGCTCTGAAATTAGTAGCTGGGGGGGTCCCGCCTGGTTTGACATTAGTGACTGGTGGAGTCCCTCCTGCTCTGAAATTAGTGAATGTAGGAGGGCAACCTGGTTTGACGTTGGTGCCCAGCGGAGTTCCAATTGTGAAACTTCTGATCTCATTAGTGTTGTTCACTAAACTGCTGCTTTCGCTGCTTTCTTTATCATCAATGATAATAACTGGAGAAGACAAATTGCTAGCAATGTTTTTAGCCTTATATGCTGGAGGGATAAACACACCAGCACTTCTGATACTGCTGATGGTAATTGGAGGTGGGGGTCGTTTCACAAGTTTTCCGTCTTTATTTTCAAGTTGTGTTTTCCGGGTGTCTTGACTCCCACTTGGCATGGCTGAAGCAGAAATAGGGTTCCCAAGCTTGGAATTAGGTGGAGTCGAACGGGCAGTGCTCTGGCTATTGATTGCGTTGTTTTGGGAAGGGTTATCAGTTTCTTCTAGGCTGTCGATGATGATTATGGGTGGGCTGGCTCTCTTAACAGGCAGGGCACTATCTGATGTAATTGGAGGGCCAACGCGTTTCACACCGACGTCACATAGACTTGCAGTGACCACCACTCTGCTAGATTCCTGACTGGTGATAGGTGACGGTGATTGTTTTGCATTCCTGGCAAGCTGACTGTTTGGTATAACCGTTGTAGAGGGGCTTTTGTCACGAACAGCTTCTCCTGTTTTATGATATGCAGGTTTACCATTATTGGCTTGAGACTGGCCAATCTGTTGTACACTTCTGCCCAGAGAAGGATTCCCTTGGCCTGAGTGGCGCCAGTGGTCTGGTCTTCTAGCAGTGTTTTGGTATTGCTTTGGCACAGTCCCCCTCTCTCTGCTACCATCACTACTGGTCACTGCTGGAGATGGGTGTCTCATTCTCTGCTCATTATGGACACTGGGGCTTCCGTTACCACTAAATACAGGCATGGTTTCAATAGCAGCTAAGGGAGACATGGTTTGTGACCTCCGTGGATTGCCACCATTGGGGAATGTTGCATTCCTGTTTCCCTGGCTTTGAACATAAGTAGGCACACCTCCTCCATTGCCCCCGATGGTACATGAAGGCATAGAGGTGGCCCCAGAGGAATTCTCAGACCTTGGAGGCAGCACATTAGGTGACTTTGGGTCGCTGGGCCTGCGATACGCAGTGTAGTGAGGAGATAACTGTATCATTCCTACATTTCCTTGAGTAGTTCCTGTCGGTGTGCAATGTCTGATCCCTGGTCTCCCATTTTGAAGATGAGGTAATGCTGTATTTCCATTAAAATATGGGTTTGAAGGAGAGACGAACCTGTTCCCGTCCAGAACATGCGGTGGAACTTGGTGCGGCCTCTTCTGCTCCCACTGCAAGCTAGCCCCACATTGATTGTTACAAAATGTACCACAGCCTGGACACGGCACCACCGCACTCCTCCGATCCTGGAAAGGAGCATTTTGGGGGTGCATAGCGTGAGCGTTCTCACGCATAAAATGTTCTCGTCTGTTACGGTTTTCTTGCTCAGCATCTAATGAACAAAAAAAAAAAAGGATAAAACATAAGGAAATTGTGAAAATCTAACATACAAATATACTAATTGATTACTGTGGATTAATTGCCTGTGTTCACAAATATTTTGAGATAAAAAAGATACTTTAAGTCATTGAACGTATTAAGCAAAGTATCACTTAAAAAAAAAAAAACCTAAAGAAGTATACCCAAAACATCTTCTGTATCGAAGGCGTGCAATGTAGTACAAGAGATTTGTAATGCCATAATACATTACATGGATGGATATCTAAGATCCAAGCAACTGACACATATCATGCCAGAAACAATTAATATTATTGTATTATACCCACTGCATGCCTCGCTGAACTACAAGAATTTTAGATCAGTAATAAAATGGTAGTTATTTCTTTAAATCAAAATTGTGAGCATGATCATAAATTATAATCCTCATATTAATATTCGACAATTATTGAACATAATACAGGGCTCGACAAATCCGGCACCAGGTCGCCATGGAGACTAGAAATTTCGCTCTGGCGTCTGAGGTTTGTTCCCCTCAGTCAGAGTGTGTGTGTGTGTGTGTGTCTCAGTCAGAGTGTGTGTGTGTGTGTGTGTGTGTGTCTCAGTCAGAGTGTGTGTGTGTGTGTGTGTGTGTGTGTGTCTCAGTCAGAGTGTGTGTGAGACACACACACTCTGACTGAGACACACACACACTCTGACTGAGACACAGTCAGAGTGTGTGTGTGTCTCAGTCAGTGTGTGTGTGTCTCAGTCAGTGTGTGTGTGTGTGTGTGTGTGTGTGTGTCAGTCAGAGTGAGTGAGTGAGTGAGTGTGTGTCAGTCAGAGTGAGTGAGTGAGTGAGTGTGTCTCAGTCAGAGTGTGTGTGTGTCTCAGTCAGAGTGTGTGTGTGTGTCTCAGTCAGAGTGTGTGTGTGTGTGTGTCTCAGTCAGAGTGTGTGTGTGTGTGTGTCTCAGTCAGAGTGTGTGTGTGTCTCAGTCAGTGTGTGTGTGTCTCAGTCAGTGTGTGTGTGTGTGTGTGTGTGTGTGTGTCAGTCAGAGTGAGTGAGTGAGTGAGTGTGTGTCAGTCAGAGTGAGTGAGTGAGTGAGTGTGTCTCAGTCAGAGTGTGTGTGTGTGTCTCAGTCAGAGTGTGTGTGTGTGTCTCAGTCAGAGTGTGTGTGTGTGTGTGTCTCAGTCAGAGTGTGTGTGTGTGTGTGTCTCAGTCAGAGTGTGTGTGTGTGTCAGTCAGAGTGTGTGTGTGTCAGTCAGAGTGTGTGTGTGTCAGTCAGAGTGTGTGTGTGTGTGTCAGTCAGAGTGTGTGTGTGTGTGTCTCAGTCAGAGTGTGTGTGTGTGTGTGTGTGTCTCAGTCAGAGTGTGTGTGTGTGTGTGTGTCTCAGTCAGAGTGTGTGTGTGTGTGTCTCAGTCAGAGTGTGTGTGTGTGTGTGTGTCTCAGTCAGAGTGTGTGTGTGTGTGTGTGTCTCAGTCAGAGTGTGTGTGTGTGTGTCTCAGTCAGAGTGTGTGTGTGTGTGTCTCAGTCAGAGTGTGTGTGTGTGTGTCTCAGTCAGAGTGTGTGTGTGTGTCTCAGTCAGAGTGTGTGTCTCAGTCAGAGTGTGTGTGTGTGTGTGTCAGTCAGAGTGTGTGTGTGTGTGTGTCAGTCAGAGTGTGTGTGTGTGTGTGTCAGTCAGAGTGTGTGTGTGTGTGTGTCAGTCAGAGTGTGTGTGTGTGTCAGTCAGAGTGTGTGTGTGTGTGTCAGTCAGAGTGTGTGTGTGTGTGTGTCAGTCAGAGTGTGTGTGTGTGTGTGTCAGTCAGAGTGTGTGTGTGTGTGTGTCAGTCAGAGTGTGTGTGTGTGTGTCAGTCAGAGTGTGTGTGTGTGTGTGTCTCAGTCAGAGTGTGTGTGTGTGTGTCTCAGTCAGAGTGTGTGTGTGTGTGTGTGTGTCTCAGTCAGAGTGTGTGTGTGTGTGTGTCTCAGTCAGAGTGTGTGTGTGTGTGTGTGTGTGTCTCAGTCAGAGTGTGTGTGTGTGTGTGTCTCAGTCAGAGTGTGTGTGTGTGTGTGTGTGTGTCTCAGTCAGAGTGTGTGTGTGTGTCTCAGTCAGAGTGTGTGTCTCAGTCAGAGTGTGTGTCTCAGTCAGAGTGTGTGTCTCAGTCAGAGTGTGTGTCTCAGTCAGAGTGTGTGTGTGTGTGTCTCAGTCAGAGTGTGTGTGTGTGTGTCTCAGTCAGTGTGTGTGTGTCTCAGTCAGTGTGTGTGTGTGTGTGTGTGTGTGTGTGTCAGTCAGAGTGAGTGAGTGAGTGAGTGTGTGTCAGTCAGAGTGAGTGAGTGAGTGAGTGTGTCTCAGTCAGAGTGTGTGTGTGTCTCAGTCAGAGTGTGTGTGTGTGTCTCAGTCAGAGTGTGTGTGTGTGTGTGTCTCAGTCAGAGTGTGTGTGTGTGTGTGTCTCAGTCAGAGTGTGTGTGTGTCTCAGTCAGTGTGTGTGTGTCTCAGTCAGTGTGTGTGTGTGTGTGTGTGTGTGTGTGTCAGTCAGAGTGAGTGAGTGAGTGAGTGTGTGTCAGTCAGAGTGAGTGAGTGAGTGAGTGTGTCTCAGTCAGAGTGTGTGTGTGTGTCTCAGTCAGAGTGTGTGTGTGTGTCTCAGTCAGAGTGTGTGTGTGTGTGTGTCTCAGTCAGAGTGTGTGTGTGTGTGTGTCTCAGTCAGAGTGTGTGTGTGTGTCAGTCAGAGTGTGTGTGTGTCAGTCAGAGTGTGTGTGTGTCAGTCAGAGTGTGTGTGTGTGTGTCAGTCAGAGTGTGTGTGTGTGTGTCTCAGTCAGAGTGTGTGTGTGTGTGTGTGTGTCTCAGTCAGAGTGTGTGTGTGTGTGTGTGTCTCAGTCAGAGTGTGTGTGTGTGTGTCTCAGTCAGAGTGTGTGTGTGTGTGTGTGTCTCAGTCAGAGTGTGTGTGTGTGTGTGTGTCTCAGTCAGAGTGTGTGTGTGTGTGTCTCAGTCAGAGTGTGTGTGTGTGTGTCTCAGTCAGAGTGTGTGTGTGTGTGTCTCAGTCAGAGTGTGTGTGTGTGTCTCAGTCAGAGTGTGTGTCTCAGTCAGAGTGTGTGTGTGTGTGTGTCAGTCAGAGTGTGTGTGTGTGTGTGTCAGTCAGAGTGTGTGTGTGTGTGTGTCAGTCAGAGTGTGTGTGTGTGTGTGTCAGTCAGAGTGTGTGTGTGTGTCAGTCAGAGTGTGTGTGTGTGTGTCAGTCAGAGTGTGTGTGTGTGTGTGTCAGTCAGAGTGTGTGTGTGTGTGTGTCAGTCAGAGTGTGTGTGTGTGTGTGTCAGTCAGAGTGTGTGTGTGTGTGTCAGTCAGAGTGTGTGTGTGTGTGTGTCTCAGTCAGAGTGTGTGTGTGTGTGTCTCAGTCAGAGTGTGTGTGTGTGTGTGTGTGTCTCAGTCAGAGTGTGTGTGTGTGTGTGTCTCAGTCAGAGTGTGTGTGTGTGTGTGTGTGTGTCTCAGTCAGAGTGTGTGTGTGTGTGTGTCTCAGTCAGAGTGTGTGTGTGTGTGTGTGTGTGTCTCAGTCAGAGTGTGTGTGTGTGTCTCAGTCAGAGTGTGTGTCTCAGTCAGAGTGTGTGTCTCAGTCAGAGTGTGTGTCTCAGTCAGAGTGTGTGTCTCAGTCAGAGTGTGTGTGTGTGTGTCTCAGTCAGAGTGTGTGTGTGTGTGTCTCAGTCAGAGTGTGTGTGTGTGTGTGTCAGTCAGAGTGTGTGTGTGTGTGTCTCAGTCAGAGTGTGTGTGTGTGTCTCAGTCAGAGTGTGTGTGTGTGTCTCAGTCAGAGTGTGTGTGTGTGTCTCAGTCAGAGTGTGTGTGTGTGTGTGTCTCAGTCAGAGTGTGTGTGTGTGTGTCTCAGTCAGAGTGTGTGTGTGTGTGTCTCAGTCAGAGTGTGTGTGTGTGTGTCTCAGTCAGAGTGTGTGTGTGTGTGTCTCAGTCAGAGTGTGTGTCTCAGTCAGAGTGTGTGTGTGTGTGTCTCAGTCAGAGTGTGTGTCTCAGTCAGAGTGTGTGTGTGTGTGTGTCAGTCAGAGTGTGTGTGTGTGTGTGTCAGTCAGAGTGTGTGTGTGTGTGTGTCAGTCAGAGTGTGTGTGTCTCAGTCAGAGTGTGTGTGTGTGTCTCAGTCAGAGTGTGTGTGTGTGTGTGTCAGTCAGAGTGTGTGTGTGTCAGTCAGAGTGTGTGTGTGTGTGTCTCAGTCAGAGTGTGTGTGTGTGTGTCTCAGTCAGAGTGTGTGTGTGTCTCAGTCAGAGTGTGTGTGTGTGTGTCTCAGTCAGAGAGTGTGTGTGTGTGTCTCAGTCAGAGTGTGTGTGTGTGTGTCTCAGTCAGAGTGTGTGTGTGTGTGTCTCAGTCAGAGTGTGTGTGTGTGTGTCTCAGTCAGAGTGTGTGTGTGTGTGTCTCAGTCAGAGTGTGTGTCTCAGTCAGAGTGTGTGTCTCAGTCAGAGTGTGTGTCTCAGTCAGAGTGTGTGTCTCAGTCAGAGTGTGTGTGTGTGTGTGTCTCAGTCAGAGTGTGTGTGTGTGTGTGTCTCAGTCAGAGTGTGTGTGTGTGTGTGTCTCAGTCAGAGTGTGTGTGTGTGTCTCAGTCAGAGTGTGTGTGTCTCAGTCAGAGTGTGTGTGTCTCAGTCAGAATGTGTGTGTCTCAGTCAGAGTGTGTGTGTCTCAGTCAGAGTGTGTGTGTCTCAGTCAGAGTGTGTGTGTCTCAGTCAGAGTGTGTGTGTCTCAGTCAGAGTGTGTGTGTCTCAGTCAGAGTGTATGTATCTCAGTCAGAGTGTGTGTGTGTGTCTCAGTCAGAGTGTGTGTGTGTGTCTCAGTCAGAGTGTGTGTGTGTGTCTCAGTCAGAGTGTGTGTGTGTGTCTCAGTCAGAGTGTGTGTGTGTGTCTCAGTCAGAGTGTGTGTCTCAGTCAGAGTGTGTGTGTGTGTCTCAGTCAGAGTGTGTGTGTGTGTCTCAGTCAGAGTGTGTGTGTGTGTGTCTCAGTCAGAGTGTGTGTGTGTCAGTCAGAGTGTGTGTGTGTGTGTGTCAGTCAGAGTGTGTGTGTGTGTCAGTCAGTGTGTGTGTGTGTGTGTGTGTGTGTGTCAGTCAGAGTGTGTGTGTGTGTGTCTCAGTCAGAGTGTGTGTGTGTGTGTGTCAGTCAGAGTGTGTGTGTGTGTGTCAGTCAGAGTGTGTGTGTGTGTGTGTGTCAGTCAGAGTGTGTGTGTGTGTGTGTCAGTCAGAGTGTGTGTGTGTGTGTGTCAGTCAGAGTGTGTGTGTGTGTGTCTCAGTCAGAGTGTGTGTGTGTGTGTCTCAGTCAGAGTGTGTGTGTGTGTGTCTCAGTCAGAGTGTGTGTGTGTCTCAGTCAGAGTGTGTGTGTGTGTGTCTCAGTCAGAGTTTGTGTGTGTGTGTCTCAGTCAGAGTGTGTGTGTGTGTGTCTCAGTCAGAGTGTGTGTGTGTGTGTCTCAGTCAGAGTGTGTGTGTGTGTGTCTCAGTCAGAGTGTGTGTGTGTGTGTCTCAGTCAGAGTGTGTGTGTGTGTGTCTCAGTCAGAGTGTGTGTGTGTGTGTGTCTCAGTCAGAGTGTGTGTGTGTGTGTGTCTCAGTCAGAGTGTGTGTGTGTGTGTGTCTCAGTCAGAGTGTGTGTGTGTGTGTGTCAGTCAGAGTGTGTGTGTGTCAGTCAGAGTGTGTGTGTGTGTGTGTCAGTCAGAGTGTGTGTGTGTGTCAGTCAGAGTGTGTGTGTGTGTCAGTCAGAGTGTGTGTGTGTGTGTGTGTGTGTCAGTCAGAGTGTGTGTGTGTGTCTCAGTCAGAGTGTGTGTGTGTGTCTCAGTCAGAGTGTGTGTGTGTCTCAGTCAGAGTGTGTGTGTCTCAGTCAGAGTGTGTGTGTCTCAGTCAGAGTGTGTGTGTCTCAGTCAGAGTGTATGTATCTCAGTCAGAGTGTGTGTGTGTGTGTCTCAGTCAGAGTGTGTGTGTGTGTCTCAGTCAGAGTGTGTGTGTGTGTCTCAGTCAGAGTGTGTGTGTGTGTCTCAGTCAGAGTGTGTGTGTGTGTCTCAGTCAGAGTGTGTGTCTCAGTCAGAGTGTGTGTGTGTGTGTCTCAGTCAGAGTGTGTGTCTCAGTCAGAGTGTGTGTCTCAGTCAGAGTGTGTGTGTGTGTGTCAGTCAGAGTGTGTGTGTGTGTCTCAGTCAGAGTGTGTGTGTGTGTGTCAGTCAGAGTGTGTGTGTGTGTGTCTCAGTCAGAGTGTGTGTGTGTGTGTCTCAGTCAGAGTGTGTGTGTGTCAGTCAGAGTGTGTGTGTGTGTCAGTCAGAGTGTGTGTGTGTGTGTGTGTGTGTGTCAGTCAGAGTGTGTGTGTGTGTGTCTCAGTCAGAGTGTGTGTGTGTGTGTGTGTCAGTCAGAGTGTGTGTGTGTGTGTCAGTCAGAGTGTGTGTGTGTGTCTCAGTCAGAGTGTGTGTGTGTGTGTCAGTCAGAGTGTGTGTGTGTGTCTCAGTCAGAGTGTGTGTGTGTGTGTGTCAGTCAGAGTGTGTGTGTGTGTGTGTCAGTCAGAGTGTGTGTGTGTGTGTCTCAGTCAGAGTGTGTGTGTGTGTGTGTCAGTCAGAGTGTGTGTGTGTGTGTCTCAGTCAGAGTGTGTGTGTGTGTGTCTCAGTCAGAGTGTGTGTGTGTGTCTCAGTCAGAGTGTGTGTGTGTGTGTGTCTCAGTCAGAGTGTGTGTGTGTGTCAGTCAGAGTGTGTGTGTGTGTCAGTCAGAGTGTGTGTGTGTGTGTGTGTGTGTCAGTCAGAGTGTGTGTGTGTGTGTGTGTGTGTGTCAGTCAGAGTGTGTGTGTGTGTGTCTCAGTCAGAGTGTGTGTGTGTGTGTGTGTCTCAGTCAGAGTGTGTGTGTGTGTGTGTCTCAGTCAGAGTGTGTGTGTGTGTGTGTGTGTCTCAGTCAGAGTGTGTGTGTGTGTGTGTCTCAGTCAGAGTGTGTGTGTGTGTGTCTCAGTCAGAGTGTGTGTGTGTGTGTCTCAGTCAGAGTGTGTGTGTGTGTGTCTCAGTCAGAGTGTGTGTGTGTGTGTGTGTCAGTCAGAGTGTGTGTGTGTGTGTGTCAGTCAGAGTGTGTGTGTGTGTGTGTGTGTCAGTCAGAGTGTGTGTGTGTGTCAGTCAGAGTGTGTGTGTGTGTGTGTGTGTCAGTCAGAGTGTGTGTGTGTGTGTGTCAGTCAGAGTGTGTGTGTGTGTGTGTCTCAGTCAGAGTGTGTGTGTGTGTGTGTCTCAGTCAGAGTGTGTGTGTGTGTGTGTCTCAGTCAGAGTGTGTGTGTGTGTGTGTCTCAGTCAGAGTGTGTGTGTGTGTGTCTCAGTCAGAGTGTGTGTGTCTCAGTCAGAGTGTGTGTGTGTGTGTCTCAGTCAGAGTGTGTGTGTGTGTGTCTCAGTCAGAGTGTGTGTGTGTGTGTCTCAGTCAGAGTGTGTGTGTGTGTGTCTCAGTCAGAGTGTGTGTGTGTGTGTGTGTCTCAGTCAGAGTGTGTGTGTGTGTGTGTGTCTCAGTCAGAGTGTGTGTGTGTGTGTGTCTCAGTCAGAGTGTGTGTGTGTGTCTCAGTCAGAGTGTGTGTGTGTGTGTGTCTCAGTCAGAGTGTGTGTGTGTGTGTGTCTCAGTCAGAGTGTGTGTGTGTGTCTCAGTCAGAGTGTGTGTGTGTGTCTCAGTCAGAGTGTGTGTGTGTGTCTCAGTCAGAGTGTGTGTGTGTGTCTCAGTCAGAGTGTGTGTGTGTGTCTCAGTCAGAGTGTGTGTGTGTGTCTCAGTCAGAGTGTGTGTGTGTGTCTCAGTCAGAGTGTGTGTGTGTGTCTCAGTCAGAGTGTGTGTGTGTGTCTCAGTCAGAGTGTGTGTGTGTGTCTCAGTCAGAGTGTGTGTGTCTCAGTCAGAGTGTGTGTGTCTCAGTCAGAGTGTGTGTGTCTCAGTCAGAGTGTGTGTGTCTCAGTCAGAGTGTGTGTGTCTCAGTCAGAGTGTGTGTGTCTCAGTCAGAGTGTATGTATCTCAGTCAGAGTGTGTGTGTCTCAGTCAGAGTGTGTGTGTGTGTCTCAGTCAGAGTGTGTGTGTGTGTCTCAGTCAGAGTGTGTGTGTGTGTCTCAGTCAGAGTGTGTGTGTGTGTCTCAGTCAGAGTGTGTGTGTGTGTGTCTCAGTCAGAGTGTGTGTCTCAGTCAGAGTGTGTGTGTGTGTCTCAGTCAGAGTGTGTGTGTGTGTCTCAGTCAGAGTGTGTGTGTGTGTGTCAGTCAGAGTGTGTGTGTGTGTGTGTCAGTCAGAGTGTGTGTGTGTGTGTGTCAGTCAGAGTGTGTGTGTGTGTGTCTCAGTCAGAGTGTGTGTGTGTGTCTCAGTCAGAGTGTGTGTGTGTGTGTGTCTCAGTCAGAGTGTGTGTGTGTGTGTCTCAGTCAGAGTGTGTGTGTGTGTGTGTCAGTCAGAGTGTGTGTGTGGCAGTCAGAGTGTGTGTGTGTGTGTGTGTGTCAGTCAGAGTGTGTGTGTGTGTGTGTGTGTGTGTGTGTCAGTCAGAGTGTGTGTGTGTGTGTGTCAGTCAGAGTGTGTGTGTGAGTGTCTCAGTCAGAGTGTGTGTGTGTCTCAGTCAGAGTGTGTGTGTGTGTGTCTCAGTCAGAGTGTGTGTGTGTGTGTCTCAGTCAGAGTGTGTGTGTGTGTGTCTCAGTCAGAGTGTGTGTGTGTGTGTCTCAGTCAGAGTGTGTGTGTGTGTGTCTCAGTCAGAGTGTGTGTGTGTGTGTCTCAGTCAGAGTGTGTGTGTGTGTCTCAGTCAGAGTGTGTGTGTGTGTGTCTCAGTCAGAGTGTGTGTGTGTGTGTCTCAGTCAGAGTGTGTGTGTGTGTGTCTCTCAGTCAGAGTGTGTGTGTGTGTGTGTCAGTCAGAGTGTGTGTGTGTGTGTGTCAGTCAGAGTGTGTGTGTGTGTGTGTCAGTCAGAGTGTGTGTGTGTGTGTCAGTCAGAGTGTGTGTGTGTCAGTCAGAGTGTGTGTGTGTGTGTGTCAGTCAGAGTGTGTGTGTGTGTCAGTCAGAGTGTGTGTGTGTGTCAGTCAGAGTGTGTGTGTGTGTGTGTGTGTGTGTGTCAGTCAGAGTGTGTGTGTGTGTGTGTGTGTGTGTCAGTCAGAGTGTGTGTGTGTGTGTGTGTGTGTGTGTCAGTCAGAGTGTGTGTGTGTGTGTGTCAGTCAGAGTGTGTGTGTGTGTGTCTCAGTCAGAGTGTGTGTGTGTCTCAGTCAGAGTGTGTGTGTGTGTGTCTCAGTCAGAGTGTGTGTGTGTGTCTCAGTCAGAGTGTGTGTGTGTGTGTCTCAGTCAGAGTGTGTGTGTGTGTGTCTCAGTCAGAGTGTGTGTGTGTGTGTGTCTCAGTCAGAGTGTGTGTGTGTGTGTGTCTCAGTCAGAGTGTGTGTGTGTGTGTGTCTCAGTCAGAGTGTGTGTGTGTGTGTGTCTCAGTCAGAGTGTGTGTGTGTGTGTGTCTCAGTCAGAGTGTGTGTGTGTGTGTGTCTCAGTCAGAGTGTGTGTGTGTGTCTCAGTCAGAGTGTGTGTGTGTGTCTCAGTCAGAGTGTGTGTGTGTGTCTCAGTCAGAGTGTGTGTGTGTGTCTCAGTCAGAGTGTGTGTGTGTGTCTCAGTCAGAGTGTGTGTGTCTCAGTCAGAGTGTGTGTGTCTCAGTCAGAGTGTGTGTGTCTCAGTCAGAGTGTGTGTGTCTCAGTCAGAGTGTGTGTGTGTGTATGTATCTCAGTCAGAGTGTGTGTGTGTGTCTCAGTCAGAGTGTGTGTGTGTGTGTGTGTGTCTCAGTGTGTATGTATATGTTTAGATACCTGCCCCCTCCGATCTCATGAGAAAGGTATTTTTAGTCACCTTTTCCCCACGCTGTTCCAGTTTCGCTGTGGCTAGTCCCGCCACAACACATTATTATGATTATTATCAGCTAGGCCAATGGCTTCACATAGGAAAGCATAGGGAGGATATAGCGCATGTGCAGCAAAACACTGCGCGGTGCCAATCAGCAGCTCCTCATTCAGTGCCTCCATGCAGAGCATGGAGACAATGAACGTGGGTGCTGCACAATGTGCAGCTCTCACCTAGGACTCTAGTGGCAGTCTGAGTGACTGTCACTATAGGTGTTACTGCCTTTTCTCTGAAAATTGTTAAATACAATATGAAGCTACATTTTAAAGCTAAATATTTGCCGAATCATTAGGCTGAATGGGATAAAAAAAACAAACAAAAAAAACAGGTCTGCTTTACTAAAATGTCCCTGAATGGCAAGCATGCGCGAGGACATGGAAGACAATTTCTGTAGAGGTAAGTGGGAACCGTCAGCACAGCACACATACTCGCCACACTGCTGCCGGCGCTGTTCAGAGGGGCTTGATGGCTGCTTTCATACGTGCCAAACATCGGATTGCCCATCCTCTCATTCAAGGCATATGGAGAGATGGGTTCTGCGACCGTGCGATAGCCTGTGTAGTGAGGAGACAGGGGGTTCATCACTACGTTCCCGTAGCTGGGAGACGTGGGGTGTGACATGCCATCTCCTCTGCTGACAAAGCAATGGGATGATGGGTTCCCATTAAAGTATGGTGGTGGAGGGGCGACATAGGGCTTTCCCTGGTTCCCATCTCCTGGGGGGGCGTGGTACAGTCTCTGTGGATTCCACTGATAGTTCATCCCGCACTGGTTGTTGCAGTAGGTGCCACAGGCCTGACATTGCAACCTGGAGCTTCTCTCCTGGCTGGAAGAAATTTCCACCGGTCGTGGCGGCTCACAAATGGTGGGAGACAGTGGCTCAGTTTTAATCACTGGTTCAGAATCTAAAAGGTAAAACAAATATATATTAATAAAACCAAAACGGAAAACTTACAATATATGAAGTGGGTTAAACGCTACAAACAAACTGGATCACTAGCACCCCTGGATTTGGGGGATTGGAGGTAAACTCTAAATGGAACAACTAAAAAACCCTAAAACATAACTTTAATAGTAAACATTTCTCATATCTATCGGCAACTGTCCAGAGAAGGAACCCAAAACCTCACAGTGTTCTAGAATTCACACAGGTTCTATCTACGGAATCTGTTGGCGCTATACAAATGGTAATAATAATAATAATAATAATAAGAATAAGAAGAATATAGTAAAACGTCTATTCGGGACGAATTGTCTGCTGTAATACCAAATGAAATACTGTAGATGGCGCCAATCCACAGAAAACAAGATAGATTATAAAGTCCTATGTTTGCAAGGACTAAAGGTTTACAGCACAATATGAAGATGATTTAAAGTGCAAGCTCTGAAACCGGTTAATAGAAATTAAGCTTATTATTAATAGGAAATGAGTAGAAATTTGCACAGCGATGCAAATTTACGGCAAAAATCAAGTATTTACCCCATTAACAAGCACCAGACAAATTAATCACCAAAGAAGGGGCCACATCAACAAGTTTATAGTCTAATTGTAACTGCCGCTCCAAACTTGATTTTACACTCTGCTACCTGGCAGATAGCACTGTGTCAAACCCCCTCCTAATCACACTCCTAATACCAGGCAACTTCCTAATCACGCCCCAAATACCAGGCCCATTCCTAATCACAACCCTAATACCAGGCAACCTCCTAATCACACCCCCAATACCAGGCAACCTCCTAATCACACCCCTAATACCAGGCAACCTCCTAATCACACCCCTAATACCAGGCAACCTCCTAATCACACCCCTAATACCAGGCAACCTCCTAATCACACCCCCAATACCAGGCAACCTCCTAATCACACCCCTAATACCAGGCAACCTACTAATCACACCCCTAATACCAGGCCCATTCCTAATCACAACCCTAATACCAGGCAACCTCCTAATCACACCCCCAATACCAGGCAACCTCCTAATCACACCCCTAATACCAGGCAACCTCCTAATCACACCCCTAATACCAGGCAACCTCCTAATCACACCCCTAATACCAGGCCCATTCCTAATCACACCCCTAATACCAGGCAACCTCCTAATCACACCCCTAATACCAGGCAACCTCCTAATCACACCCCTAATACCAGGCAACCTACTAATCACACCCCTAATACCAGGCAACCTCCTAATCACACCCCTAATACCAGGCAACCTACTAATCACACCCCTAATACCAGGCCCATTCCTAATCACACCCCTAATACCAGGCAACCTCCTAATCAGGCCCCAAATACCAGGCAACCTCCTAATCACGCCCCTAATACCAGGCAACCTCCTAATCACACCCCTAATACCAGGCCCATTCCTAATCACACCCCAAATACCAGGCCCATTCCTAATCACAACCCTAATACCAGGCAACCTCCTAATCAGGCCCCTAATACCAGGCAACCTCCTAATCAGGCCCCTAATACAGGGCAACCTCCTAATCAGGCCCCTAATACCAGGCAACCTCCTAATCACACCCCTAATACCAGGCAACCTCCTAATCACACCCCTAATACCAGGCAACCTACTAATCACACCCCTAATACCAGGCCCATTCCTAATCACACCCCTAATACCAGGCAACCTCCTAATCAGGCCCCAAATACCAGGCAACCTCCTAATCACGCCCCTAATACCAGGCAACCTCCTAATCACACCCCTAATACCAGGCCCATTCCTAATCACACCCCAAATACCAGGCCCATTCCTAATCACAACCCTAATACCAGGCAACCTCCTAATCAGGCCCCTAATACCAGGCAACCTCCTAATCAGGCCCCTAATACAGGGCAACCTCCTAATCAGGCCCCTAATACCAGGGAACCTCCTAATCACGCCCCTAATACCAGGGAACCTCCTAATCACGCCCCTAATACCAGGCCCACTCCTAATCACACCCCAAATACCAGGCAACCTCCTAATCAGGCCCCTAATACCAGGCAACCTACTAATCACACCCCTAATACCAGGCCCATTCCTAATCACACCCCTAATACCAGATAACCTCCTAATCACACCCCTAATACCAGGCAACCTCCTAATCAGGCCCCAAATACCAGGCAACCTCCTAATCACGCCCCTAATACCAGGCAACCTCCTAATCAGGCCCCTAATACCAGGCAACCTCCTAATCAGGCCCCTAATACCAGGCAACCTCCTAATCAGGCCCCTAATACCAGGCAACCTCCTAATCAGGCCCCTAATACCAGGCAACCTCCTAATCACGCCCCTAATACCAGGGAACCTCCTAATCACACCCCTAATACCAGGCAACCTCCTAATCAGGCCCCAAATACCAGGCAACCTCCTAATCACGCCCCTAATACCAGGCAACCTCCTAATCAGGCCCCTAATACCAGGCAACCTCCTAATCAGGCCCCTAATACCAGGCAACCTCCTAATCAGGCCCCTAACACCAGGCAACCTCCTAATCAGGCCCCTAATACCAGGCAACCTCCTAATCAGGCCCCTAATACCAGGCAACCTCCTAATCAGGCCCCTAATACCAGGCAACCTCCTAATCAGGCCCCTAATACCAGGCAACCTCCTAATCAGGCCCCTAATACCAGGGAACCTCCTAATCACGCCCCTAATACCAGGCCCATCCCTAATCACACCCCGAATACCAGGCAACCTCCTAATCAAACCCTGAATGCTAGGCAACCTCCTAATCAAACCCTGAATACTAGGCAACCTCCTAATCAAACCCTGAATACTAGGCAACCTCCTAATCACGTCCCTAATACCAGGTCCACTCCTAATCACACCCCTAATACCAGGCAACCTCCTAATCACACCCCTAATACCAGGCAACCTCCTAATCACACCCCTAATACCAGGCAACCTCCTAATCACACCCCTAATACCAGGCAACCTCCTAATCACACCCCTAATACCAGGCAACCTCCTAATCACACCCCTAATACCAGGCCCATCCCTAATCACACCCCTAATACCAGGCCCATCCCTAATCACACCCCTAATACCAGGCCCATCCCTAATCACACCCCTAATACCAGGCCCATCCCTAATCACACCCCTAATACCAGGCCCATCCCTAATCACACCCCTAATACCAGGCCCATCCCTAATCACACCCCTAATACCAGGCCCATCCCTAATCACACCCCTAATACCAGGCCCATCCCTAATCACACCCCTAATACCAGGCCCATCCCTAATCACACCCCTAATACCAGGCCCATCCCTAATCACACCCCTAATACCAGGCCCACTCCTAATCACACCCCTAATACCAGGTCCACTCCTAATCACACCCCTAATACCAGGTCCACTCCTAATCACACCCCTAATACCAGGTCCAATCCTAATCACAATCTCTAATACCAAGGAAACTTCCAATCACAATCTCCGATACCAGGTAACCTCCTAATAATACCTTGTAAACCAGGTTCACACCTAATATCAGGCCCAGTCCTAATATTTACTCCAATACTCTGATCTTTGAGCCCTGACCATGTGAAATTCCCTGAAAGTTGGGTACAGTCCACACTATACCAGGTAACCTTCCCAATGGGATACAGAGGTTGAAAAGTGGCAAGAGACCAGGTACCTTTGCTACCAACAGTTCCACCCTCAGGCTGTGATTCTGGGAGCTTTGTTTTCCTGCAGTATTCAGAACAGGGCTCTTCCCCTCGCTCAATCCGAGAAACGATTTCTGGCTTTGGGATTCGATATCCTATTAAAAAGAAACAGAACATCAAGTGTGAAACACGTGTGCAATACAAACACCGCGAACATACTCCGGGAGGGCACAAACAATATGGCGGACGGCCTTGCTTAAAGCCTCTTAATAAAACTCTGCTCAGGTATTGGGTTAACTGTGAAGAGTGGAACCCCAGCTGCTCAGTATTGCAGAATTCTTTGAAATAAATGATTTGGGGAGAAAACGTCAATGATTAATTTAGAGGCATCTCCCTCTTGAGATTCAACTAAAGGAAACTCTCCAAACCACTAGGACGGTAAGACCTTTGGACCTTTTACTTGGGGCTCTGGATCTGGCATTAAATATACTGGGGATCTGGATAAAAAAACAGCATTGTTTGAATAAAAAATAATCATGTTATTTCATATAAATCTGGGAAACCTATAACAATGCAATGTGTGTGTGCAAATACAAAAACCCTTAAGCTGGTTCTGACAAATATTGATGCCAAACGGGTAAGTATCTACGCACAATGCGAAAGCGATTGGCCTATCAGCGGATAACGTGCGCACTCTGCCACACCCACCCAAACTGTGTTAGATACAGAGATTGTCCAACCAGGGCACCATCTTTCTTAGTAAACAGAGATTATTTACCCAATGAAATCATCGTTTCGTAGATTTCCTTTATCAGCTCCTTGTAGATTTTCTTCTGAAATTCCTCCAGATTTTGCCATTGTTCTGCAGAGAAGTAGATTGCTGCGTCATCGAAGGTGACCTGAAATAAACGTTATGAAAATGAGTTTCTGAGCTTTCCTTTGCTCCAGTTACATCATTTTACACGATATCGGTACGCACAGAAACGGAGATGTAACTCACCTTACATTGCACAATTTAGTAATATTATTATTATTATTATTATTATGTCTTTTTGGCTACTTATTTCTTTTTGTAATGTTCGGTAAAACGTTCGATTTACAATTTAAAAAAATTAAGTGACTGAAAACATCAAAATTTCCACCAGACGTAACAGCATTGGATTACCTAAACTCCCATAAAGCGACATGTACACCAACACGGCAATTCAGTAAACTGAATTGTCAGCAATATCAGCCAAGTTCCCAATAAATACCACAGAACTGGGAGATGGAAAACAGAGAGCATCATGTAGCCCAAACCCCAAATATCTAACTCTAAATGCAATGCCGCTGTTGTAGAATTATTAATTCCATAATATTCCTTTAAGAGAAATGCTTTAATAGAAAGAAATGAGCATCAACGGAACAATGAAGTTCCTGTTGAATGAAACATTGTAGAAGCAAGGCCACATACTTTGATCCTAATGAAATGTACATTCACTCAAAGCCTGAGAACTAACCTTGAAAACCAACAGTGCCAAACTACTCAAAATGGCTGCTAAAGCCCCCCTCCCACCGAGTAAACACCTCGTGCTAACAAGATGGTGCTGGAATCCGGAGGAGAAGTTCATGACGACAGTAATGACATAAGATGGTACATTTAACTAACCATTTAACTAACCACTTAACACCTAAACCAATTAATTATGTTTACTTGTTATCTTGAATTCTTTAGTGATGTAATAATGCCTTTATAAGGGTCTGCGCACCCACTTTTTAACAGATGCCAGTAAATTTTCTGAAGTTCTTTCAGTAACCTGAACCTCGTGTCACAGTGTGAATTTACTTCTGCGTGCACGCAACTTTATTATTTTTAATTTGGACAGGAACAGATAGTCAAACTTATTGGTTTGCATAAAAGAATCTACTACACCACCTTAACCCTAAACAGCCTTTCTGTGCCACAAATGAAAGCCAATCCCCAAGACCAATTCTAACAGTGTTTGTCTCATTCAAACTGCCTCACTCTGCAGACTGAAAAAGAAGGAAAATATGCCTTTTTTCCACAATTATCAAGCTTCTTCAATCTCACGGTTTCCACACCCACTCCAGCGGGGGACACTGATCTAACCAATCAGTGCCCTATCCTTAGGAATGCAGTGTATGACCATATATTTTAAGCCATGTCACTACAATGGCCGCTGAAGTGTAAGCTCACCTACAAACATCAAGGCAAACAAATAATTCACACTGCTTTCAGGTAAAAGGCAAAATATCTAATTAAAGCGCTGTTTTGTAAAACCACTGAAATTAACCCTGCCCTCAAATTCCCACTATTCCTGGCCGGCAGCAATGGCTATAGTCAGTATATACTGCTCCAAAATACAAAGAATAGCAGGAAAATGTGAATGATTTCCTTCAGCGGTGCATATAAACCTCTGAGTGCCAGTGGTTTACCACGTTGTTTATGTCCCTGGTATTAGGAGGGTTACAGATTTAACCAATGACTAACTGTTGTTGAAGGTAACTGCAGACGGTGCAGCAGGATCCCTGGAATGTGCGTCTGGTGTGAATCTGTAGTAAAACGCAGCCATCTGATGAATTAAAATGAGGTTTAGTGTTTCCTTTTAATTCCCCTGGGTGCAATACCTAAAAACTGTCAGATGCCTAAATACATCCAGCGTGAATAATTAGACGCCAATTAGCAATCGCAGCGGGTACGCACAGTCACATTAACCTTATTAAAGAAACAATTAGAATAAAACAATTAACGAGTAAGACTAAATATTTAAAAGAAGCGGAGGATAAGTAAGTGGTGTGCAAATCCCAATATTGACAGAGGAGGGGATGGGGTAAAATGAATAGAAAATCGCTCTGCAGGTAACAAAGCCACAGTCACAGATTCAATTCCGAGGTCAATAAAATCACTACCATTATCTACCCATTACTAGTCACTGGCGAACTAAGATTTAGCTCTAATTTGATGTTATTGTTACTTAGCCAATAGCTTCAATAATAAGGCTTCCAGAATATATGGAATACGGAAGTATGCCACAAGTACGAGTATATACTCAGTGCCACAGCAACATCCCCACATTATAACATTTATAGCACGGTACGAATGGGACAAAAACCCTGATACACAAGGTTACAAATTAAAATCTAAACATCTATCATACAATCCCCCTGGCAGAGATAATCCAAGAATCCCAAACCTGTTTGGGCCACAGGATCATGCTGTCCAACTGGAAGCCATTTGGGGACATGGAAACTAAACGCACAGCCAGCCCCTCGTATCGTTTTTACAGCTAGAATCACAGCAGATCATGTGTTACAATTACACTCAATCTACTTCACTGAACTAAGTAGTCAGCCAATCCCCAAGCAACAAGGTCTTGAAAAACCACGCTTGTGAATGGTCACATCAGGCATAGACTGTAAGCTCATTTTACAAAGGTCTCGAAGATCCGTTATTGTGAATGGTCACATCAGGCATAGACTGTAAGCTCATTTTACGAAGGCCTTGAAGATCCGTTATTGTGAATGGTCACATCAGGCATAGACTGTAAGCTCATTTTACGAAGGCCTTGAAGATCCGTTATTGTGAATGGTCACATCAGGCATAGACTGTAAGCTCATTTTACGAAGGTCTCGAAGATCCGTTATTGTGAATGGTCACATCAGGCATAGACTGTAAGCTCATTTTACGAAGGTCTCGAAGATCCTATTATTCGCTATAGACTGTATGCATAGACTGTAAGCTCATTTTACGAAGGCCTTGAAGATCCGTTATTGTGAATGGTCACATCAGGCATAGACTGTAAGCTCATTTTACGAAAGGTCTCGAAGATCCGTTATTGTGAATGGTCACATCAGGTATAGACTGTAAGCTCATTTTACGAAGGCCTTGAAGATCCGTTATTGTGAATGGTCACATCAGGCATAGACTGTAAGCTCATTTTACGAAGGCCTTGAAGATCCGTTATTGTGAATGGTCACATCAGGCATAGACTGTAAGCTCATTTTACGAAAGGTCTCGAAGATCCGTTATTGTGAATGGTCACATCAGGCATAGACTGTAAGCTCATTTTACGAAAGGTCTCGAAGATCCGTTATTGTGAATGGTCACATCAGGCATAGACTGTAAGCTCATTTTACGAAGGCCTTGAAGATCCGTTATTGTTAATGGTCACATCAGTCATAGACTGTAAGCTCATTTTACGAAGGTCTCGAAGATCCGTTATTGTTAATGGTCACATCAGTCATAGACTGTAAGCTCATTTTACCAAGGGCTTTCTTCAACTCTTCCCTCGGTAATATTCCTTATGTTGGCAAATATCTATTTTCTAGAAATGTAAAGCGCTGCGGAATAGGTTGGCGCTATATAAACGCTAATAATATTAATCAGCTTAAGTAGCAACTAATTTGTCCATATTGATCATTAATCATTGTTTGCTCTTTTTTCATAATAATCAATTAACCTGGAATTACAGATTATCATATATGATGGGTTTATATGAAAGTGTTGATGGTTAAGTTAGGCCAGATATGTTCGCGTTCCACCAACGGCCCGTGGAAGACGGATGACTAAGGAGATATTGGTAGAGCGCGGAGGGTTAACGTGCTGGATCAATCGATTTTAGTGTTTTTCAATCACATCTTTCAGGCAATGGCGGCGGTCACATGTGCAGTCTGTTACTGTGATCTGCGGACATATCTTACCAATTAAGATGATCTTACCAGAGATGAGGGAATCTAACCTATAAAGATCACACCGTTATAAGATGGCCTGTCCCCCACCAGTCAATCAGCCACTCTCCCTCTGATCACCTTGGCCACGGTGCATATATTATTAGATCTATATAGCGCCAACAAGTTCCGTAGTGCTGTACAATGCATAACCTGGACTGTGCTCTCTAGTCCTGCTCAATGAGAGCTGAGAGACAGTCATGTTACACTCTGCTTTCCATATAGCGAATAATAGGAATTTAGACCCCAACATTTCCCTTTAAGAAACGAACAGTATTTGGCTTCTGTATTATAAAATCCATCCCCAATCTCCATTTCCTTATCTTACAGCAAACAATAGGCTTCCTGGGGGCAGTGGAGGGAGTACTGGGAAAGCCATAAAGCTCTCAGTCCAGCAGGAAGAGTCGCTACAATGTGAACCCTGTAACAATAGCAAACAGAACAGTTCCCATTCAGCACTATTCAGCCCATTGTATTCAAAACACAGAGAAGGTGGCCCTTCATGGAACATTCCCTCTATCAGACTATGCCCCCTGTATTAATGCACGCCAAACCGGGCTGGGAAGGGGGTATTACCAGACCCTCTCACATGATCTATAGAACTATCCTGCTATGCTATACAGCAACAGGAACCAGGAGATAAAACCAGACCCTCTTACATGATCTATAGAACTAGCCGGCTATGCTATACAGCAACAGGAACCGGGAGATAAAACCAGACCTTCTCACATGATCTATAGAACTATCCGGCTATGCTATACAGCAACAGGAACCGGGAGATAAAACCAGACCCTCTCACATGATCTATAGAACTATCCTGCTATGCTATACAGCAACAGGAACCGGGAGATAAAACCAGACCCTCTCACATGATCTATAGAACTATCCTGCTATGCTATACAGCAACAGGAACCGGGAGATAAAACCAGACCTTCTCACATGATCTCTACAACTATCCGGCTATGCTATACAGCAACAGGAACCGGGAGATAAAACCAGACCTTCTCACATGATCTATAGAACTATCCTGCTATGCTATACAGCAACAGGAACCGGGAGATAAAACCAGACCCTCTCACATGATCTATAGAACTATCCTGTTACGCTATACAGCAACAGGAACCGGGAGATAAAACCAGACCCTCTCACATGATCTATAGAACTATCCTGCTATGCTATACAGCAACAGGAACCAGGAGATAAAACCAGACCCTCTCACATGATCTATAGAACTATCCTGCTATGCTATACAGCAACAGGAACCGGGAGATAAACCAGACCTTCTCACATGATCTATAGAACTATCCTGCTATGCTATACAGCAACAGGAACCCGGGAGATAAAACCAGACCTTCTCACATGATCTATAGAACTATCCTGCTAGCTATACAGCACCAGGAACCGGGAGATAAAACCAGACCCTCTTACATGATCTATAGAACTATCCTGCTATGCTATACAGCAACAGGAACCGGGAGATAAACCAGACCTTCTCACATGATCTATAGAACTATCCTGCTATGCTATACAGCAACAGGAACCCGGGAGATAAAACCAGACCTTCTCACATGATCTATAGAACTATCCTGCTAGCTATACAGCACCAGGAACCGGGAGATAAAACCAGACCCTCTTACATGATCTATAGAACTATCCTGCTATGCTATACAGCAACAGGAACCGGGAGATAAAACCAGACCCTCTCACATGATCTATATAACTATCCTGCTAGCTATACAGCAACAGGAACCGGGAGATAAAACCAGACCCTCTTACATGATCTATAGAACTATCCGGCTATGCTATACAGCAACAGGAACCGGGAGATAAAACCAGACCCTCTCACATGATCTATAGAACTATCCGGCTATGCTATACAGCATCAGGAACCGGGAGATAAAACCAGACCTTCTCACATGATCTATAGAACTATCCTGCTAGCTATACAGCAACAGGAACCGGGAGATAAAACCAGACCTTCTCACATGATCTATAGAACTATCCTGCTATGCTATACAGCAACAGGAACCGGGAGATAAAACCAGACCTTCTCACATGATCTATAGAACTATCCGGCTATGCTATACAGCAACAGGAACCGGGAGATAAAACCAGACCCTCTCACATGATCTATAGAACTATCCGGCTATGCTATACAGCAACAGGAACCGGGAGATAAAACCAGACCTTCTCACATGATCTATAGAACTATCCTGCTATGCTATACAGCAACAGGAACCGGGAGATAAAACCAGACCTTCTCACATGATCTATAGAACTATCCGGCTATGCTATACAGCATCAGGAACCGGGAGATAAAACCAGACCTTCTCACATGATCTATAGAACTATCCGGCTATGCTATACAGCATCAGGAACCGGGAGATAAAACCAGACCTTCTCACATGATCTATAGAACTATCCGGCTATGCTATACAGCAACAGGAACCGGGAGATAAAACCAGACCCTCTCACATGATCTATAGAACTATCCGGCTATGCTATACAGCAACAAGAACCGGGAGATAAAACCAGACCTTCTCACATGATCTATAGAACTATCCTGCTATGCTATACAGCAACAGGAACCGGGAGATAAAACCAGACCTTCTCACATGATCTATAGAACTATCCGGCTATGCTATACAGCAACAGGAACCGGGAGATAAAACCAGACCCTCTTACATGATCTATAGAACTATCCGGCTATGCTATACAGCAACAGGAACCGGGAGATAAAACCAGACCTTCTCACATGATCTATAGAACTATCCGGCTATGCTATACAGCAACAGGAACCGGGAGATAAAACCAGACCCTCTTACATGATCTATAGAACTATCCGGCTATGCTATACAGCAACAGGAACCGGGAGATAAAACCAGACCCTCTTACATGATCTATAGAACTATCCTGCTATGCTATACAGCAACAGGAACCGGGAGATAAAACCAGACCCTCTCACATGATCTATAGAACTATCCGGCTATGCTATACAGCACCAGGAACCGGGAGATAAAACCAGACCCTCTTACATGATCTATAGAACTATCCTGCTATGCTATACAGCAACAGGAACCGGGAGATAAAACCAGACCCTCTCACATGATCTATATAACTATCCTGCTAGCTATACAGCAACAGGAACCGGGAGATAAAACCAGACCCTCTTACATGATCTATAGAACTATCCGGC
Organism: Pelobates fuscus; assembly: GCF_036172605.1. NCBI lineage: Eukaryota > Metazoa > Chordata > Amphibia > Anura > Pelobatidae > Pelobates > Pelobates fuscus. The sequence goes on along the minus strand of NC_086320.1, from coordinate 385,340,910 downwards.
TAGCTATACAGCACCAGGAACCGGGAGATAAAACCAGACCCTCTTACATGATCTATAGAACTATCCTGCTATGCTATACAGCAACAGGAACCGGGAGATAAAACCAGACCCTCTCACATGATCTATATAACTATCCTGCTAGCTATACAGCAACAGGAACCGGGAGATAAAACCAGACCCTCTTACATGATCTATAGAACTATCCGGCTATGCTATACAGCAACAGGAACCGGGAGATAAAACCAGACCCTCTCACATGATCTATAGAACTATCCGGCTATGCTATACAGCATCAGGAACCGGGAGATAAAACCAGACCTTCTCACATGATCTATAGAACTATCCTGCTAGCTATACAGCAACAGGAACCGGGAGATAAAACCAGACCTTCTCACATGATCTATAGAACTATCCTGCTATGCTATACAGCAACAGGAACCGGGAGATAAAACCAGATCTTCTCACATGATCTATAGAACTATCCGGCTATGCTATACAGCAACAGGAACCGGGAGATAAAACCAGACCCTCTCACATGATCTATAGAACTATCCGGCTATGCTATACAGCAACAGGAACCGGGAGATAAAACCAGACCTTCTCACATGATCTATAGAACTATCCTGCTATGCTATACAGCAACAGGAACCGGGAGATAAAACCAGACCTTCTCACATGATCTATAGAACTATCCGGCTATGCTATACAGCATCAGGAACCGGGAGATAAAACCAGACCTTCTCACATGATCTATAGAACTATCCGGCTATGCTATACAGCATCAGGAACCGGGAGATAAAACCAGACCTTCTCACATGATCTATAGAACTATCCGGCTATGCTATACAGCAACAGGAACCGGGAGATAAAACCAGACCCTCTCACATGATCTATAGAACTATCCTGCTATGCTATACAGCAACAAGAACCGGGAGATAAAACCAGACCCTCTCACATGATCTATAGAACTATCCGGCTATGCTATACAGCAACAAGAACCGGGAGATAAAACCAGACCTTCTCACATGATCTATAGAACTATCCGGCTATGCTATACAGCAACAGGAACCGGGAGATAAAACCAGACCCTCTTACATGATCTATAGAACTATCCTGCTATGCTATACAGCAACAAGAACCGGGAGATAAAACCAGACCTTCTCACATGATCTATAGAACTATCCTGCTATGCTATACAGCAACAGGAACTGGGTGATATAATTCAAAGTACAAGACCAGCAGAGATTTAAAGGGACACTATAGTCACCCAGACCACTTCAGCGCAATTAAGTGGTCTGGGTGCCAGGTCCCACAGGTTTTAACCCTTCAGATGCAAACAGCAGTTTCAGAGAAACTGCTATGTTTACATTTGGGGTTAATCCAGCCTCTAGTGGCTGTCTTCCGATCGCCTCACCAGCCACAAAGAGAAAAATGAAAACTGGAATCAAATTTATAGCGGTCTTTCGAGAAGTTCCCTTTTCTGGAATAATAAAAAGGAAAATGATCTTCCTGAAGCGTCTCGTCGTGCTGAACAGTCAGGCAGAGAAAAAACACATTTTACTTTAGTTGCGATTCCTTTTCAAAATTGCCACACAAAAAAAAAAAAAAGTTTAAAGTAATAATTTTCAGAAAAAATAAGTGGTAAGTTCTAATAACGTTTATAACATGGTATGTAATTTAGATCATTTGCTTTATTTCAATAGATTTTTAATAAATTGTGATGATCCAAGACTTGGTGCTGTTCCTTTAATGTCGGAGGACGGTTAAGTCATTTTATTTGGCCATGCTTTCTTCTCTGATGACCTTTTTTGACACACTGCATGCGCACGTCATGTATTGCGTGCATCCACCTCCTCCAATGTTTTCCCAGAGAGTCTGGGATCCTGCTAGACAGCCTGTGTGCCAGAGCTGGTTATAGTGTGGGATAGCCTCCGGGTATGAATCAACTCTACAGGAAGAAGGGTTCAATGCTGGCTTAATTACACAATATGGAGCAACATGCCCTCTATATCGTCACCCAAATCACTTGGCATGCACACCCTGAATGGGCGCAGGGCTTAATGATACCCCCCAGTGGAATAGAACGCGGAAATCCCAATATCATTGGGTGTACTGAATGGCATACTCTGGGCGGCCTGTTTTGGGAAGGTTTTCCACACCCTCCCATAATAACTAAAAACGCCCCCTTACAGAAGCAGATACCGCGTTTTACATAACGCCAGGAAATGGGTGGGTTTCTAATGAGGTAACCAGCTTATCACAACTTCTCCTTTAAATTAAACTGGGGCTCGGCTAATCCCATGGTGACTAGAACCTGGGGGTTTATTGTCCCATTTATCACTGCAGCAACCACTGCATGGTTGCACGCTGTTTCTCCTGTCATGGGGGGCCCAGATAGGACTTCAGCCCCAGCATCACTACACAGCGCATAAGGGAGTAGAGCTTGAGGATTACATACCGGTCCCACTGGTTCCCAGGGAAAGGGAGAATGGATGGACATTACTTAAAATAAAATAAATAATCATTTGTGAGTGTGTGTGTGAATATTGATACCTTAATCCTAAAATACAAGGCATGTTAAATGCCTTCAAGGTTGGGTTCTAGTCTTCTTTAGGTGGAGATAGTTGTCGGGAATACGAACATGTGTTCCTGACACTAGTGTTAAAGTAGTAAGGTGATCTGCCCCATCTGAACGCCATGCTGGTCTGGCCGTGGCTGGCCCTGTCTCCATGGCTGAGACCATCCATTGCTTTCCCATAGGAAAGGATAGAAAGGCTATTGCGCATGTGTGGCAAAACGCAGTGCTACGCCAATCAGCATATCCTTACAGAGATGCATTGCATCACTGCCTCCATGTGCAGCACTGACACAGGAAGCACCTCTATTGGCCTCCTGAGTGACTGCACTTAGAGCTAAATATTGAAAACCCTTCAGGAACTAGTTGTGGTGGTTCTGGTGACTATATTGTCCCTTTAAAAGATCTGTTTTTTTTGTTGTTGAAAATAAAGCTTTGCTAGTTTAATATTATTTTAGTTGGTTCCTGGATTCAAAGCAAATTTGCCAAGCCCTGGGATAAATAAATAGGGATACTGTGGGATTTTGATGATGCGATGGTGCATGAATGGTTGTCACATGCTGGAGTAATTACAAGTTCCACATACACTGTCTGGATAGAAGCCAAGTGTCACATTACATATTATTACCCTGGGTGGGGTTGTGGAATTACCGGTAATCCATTGTATTATGTGATTAGAATAGACACACCCAAGCCTATTACAGGAGTATCCACCTACCCCGTGATCTAGAAAGGGTGCCGCGCCCAGCAGCTAATGGCTAAGAGGCCTTGTAAGCGGACATGGCACATGGAAAACCTCCAAACACAGCATGACTTAAAGGCACAGTGTCACTTTACAGATGGGTTGGAAATGGCAAACAGTTCCATGGCTAAAGTGAATGTAAAAAAAAAACAGCAACATGATTTAAAGACACGCGTTTTTTCCCAGCGATTTGCTTTGCATTTTCTCCAGGATACATCACAGGGAAGTGGCTGCAATCAGCGGTCTCCTGTTGGATGGACAGGGAAAATACTCACATGACGTGTGCGCTAAATGTTCTATCACGAAATGAGCTCGTATCGCTGGAAGTATTTCCATTAAATTCAGGGATTGTGTGGCTGGTTATTCTACAGATCGGCCCCGTTACGAGCTGGGTCTGAAGGAGCAGTCAGTCATTGCATTGCCAATAAAGCCTCAGCAAAGTTAATATTAACTAACATGGAAGTCATCGCCTCTCCTGGGTCTTACTGTGTGACGATCAACAGTTGGCGGGTGATGTCCTATAAACAAGATGAGGAAGACATAGGCCAACCTCCGTGATCTTTAATAAAGAATTCGAGAAAATCTTCTTGTGTAGTACTAGTTCAGCATCTTGTATATAACATTGAGATCAATATATCGAGGGGGTGAGTTTAGCTGTGAGAGGGAGCAGACATGTTTTAGTGGAGCTCTGTTCATCCAAATACTGTACTACAACAATGCAATGATTTCAGAGGTGTCAATCTCGGAACAGTCCAAATCTTGACACGCTGCCCACCTACAAATGTAACTCCTCTTTAGACTCTGTTTCACATATATCCCCAGCAACTAACAGGGACATTCAAGCTCTGCTTCACAATTTACACAAAATTTGGAAACACAAGTGGAGTGGAAAAGAAAGCTTGCGGTTGGCTGCCCCGGGAAATGAGTAGACAAACTCACCCAACAAGTGGCCTCTTTACAGGCCAAAAACACCAGGAGTGCAATGCCCAACTTCGAGAGATACCGAGGCTTCCTTACACCCAATGTGCCATGACGCCTGCTGGGTGCTCTGCGGGGGGGGGGCACATTCCCATGCAGTATGTCCTCTTGCCGCTTCTGTCTCCTCCCTCTGTAGTCGCACATTACGTAACGCTACTTTAACATCACTAAACAAGGGTCAAAATAACCTTTTGTTTAGTGACCCTGAGAAGTTATCAGGAGAAACCCCGATCTACAGTTTCATCCCGGAGACTTAGAGCATGGGTGATGACTAAATAAATCTCCAGTTGGACTTTACAATCTGAGATTCACAAACTCATAGAACTTCAAAAGGGAAGGAACAATGCATTTGTTCGTACGTAAACATTCAAGTTAAATCCAGAGTGTTTGTTTGGCAAGAGGAGCCAAGTTCTCACAGGAAGCTCACTTCCATATTAAAATCATAAAGGAATAGAACTTGATTAAATATACCGAAACCATGATCTACATATATTCCCTAAACTTTGTGATTGATAAACAAATGTGTAAACTGTATCCTTGATATATCCACTAATGTAATTTGATAATATTCATACAGATTAGCTGAATAAATGATATGTACATACTATATAACGATATGCACGTAACCAAAGTCGGATACATAAAGTAATCTAAACAGCGACCAGTAGAAATTAATTTAAGGTCAATTCATTTATTCAATTAAGGTCGTCATACCTGGGGAAAGAGTACCATCTCTGGTCTGAGTCCTCAGGGGCAAAATGAATCATTATATATTAAGAAACATCCATTATCAATCAAAACCAAATCTTAATCCCAGGTATGACACAGTTACAAACAAGGGGCAGGAACTGAAAGGGGTAAATAATGGTTAAATATGGTGAAAAATTTGAGAAAGCGGGTTTAGGAATCTTCAGATCATCATCAAAGACCTAGGAAGATCAGAGGGCTAAGTAATCAGGAGACTGACTGAATTTGGATAGATTGAGTTACAGACCAGGAGAATCCCAAATTGAATTCATTTACCATAAAACTTAGCTAATGTTCAAGTAGATATTGTAGCTGTATTAGTCCAGTGATGTAAAAAAACAAACAAAAAAAAACACACTTACACAAAAGTAGTGTATATGTACAAGTATACACAAGTACATACAATATACATATAAATACAACCAAATGCCCAAACATATGTACATGCACATTGTAGCGGGACACCAGGTAACCCAACTGGTTACCTCTGCTATAGAAGGATTACCGGTAAGCGACCCATCTTCCCTAGTGCCCGGACGACACACCGTTCCGGGGGTACAACAACAACTTTATTGGCCACACTCTGCTTTATACTTTTCCCCATGCAAGCGGAGGATGATATGTACATACTATATAAAATGATAATTATATATATAATAAAATATTATACACAAAGACAATGTCCCCTCCCAGGGTCCTCCCCCTCTCCGGGGTCGTATAACGGATCCGGGACCCCAGACTCTTTGTCCTCTATTCCCGCCACTCAGTGGTCCCTCCCAGGGGTCCCCTGTCGGAAACGGAACTCCCATCCCTTTGTCCCCTGTTCCCACCACCTATCCTCGGGGTTACCCACCCTGTTTATTTGCCATCTGCCGTTAATAAGGGTTTATATCACCGCTTAAAACAAAGAACTAAAGGGTCCCTGAAGGCGGTTTGTGAATATCACCAGGTATTATTAGATCTATATACCATACATATAACACAAGATCAAAAATGCCAAAAATAAAAAAAAAATACGTTTTGGCCTAGATGATTTAGTCACATGACTAAGGACTCTAGGCCGAAACGTATATCTTGTTTTTATTAGATCTCCAATAAATATATTTGTTTGCCTTCACCCTATGTTGTGACGCCTGTGGACCTGTATTTTTAGTTTATCCTGGGTGAACGTTACTCAGGCAGCGTGGACTCAAATACCGATGGACTCACTGGAATCACTTGGAGTCAAGCAAGAAGCTGGGATTCTTATCATGAGATTGTCAGAACATCTTCTTTAAATTAAATAGAATCGGAGTGTGGATTTTGGTGATGTGACCTCGAATAGATGGTGTGACGAGACCAATCTCGCCACTGTGCATTGGAGGAGCCTGGTTGCCCGCCTGCTGCCTTTAGACTATGGCCCCATGTTGAAACGCTTGATTTTCCTCTGCAAAGACATGAAAGCCGGGTCATTCGGTGCTTGCCCTGTTTGAGCAGTGATACCCCAGATAGCTATGCCATGGAGCCCATTCGTATAATGAAAGACTATGGGAAAGACTTTGGCTCCATGGTAATTGAACTGCAATTCAGTAATGTGTGCTCAGACTTAAGCTATCTGGGGATATGTTGCATGTCTGAATTTTATGTAATAAATGTAACCTTGTGTATTTTACTGTCTTTTTACTGCCATGTGCTTAATGGAGTTTTGCCTCTGTCCTTGGAGATAATTTGATTACTTCCCAATTATCTCCAGGATAGAAGACTCTGTGGAACTGGTTTTGGACAGAAAAGCCATGCTTCATTTGGTCACAAAGGACTACGATCTCTCTTTTGAACCACTGGACCAATTTGTATGATTTGGACGTATGTTTGTATTTGGAGTATGCTGATTCTGATGTAAGTTTTATGTTAATGTGATGCATACTTTTAAAGTTATGAATAATGTGGAAAAACTGTATTTCTCTGTCTGTGATAATTACATTAACCCATTGTGTAAGGTAATTGTATCACAGGCATAGGGGAGGATTTTGTGTGGGAGTGTCTGAGTGTATTGTACGTGTTTATTGGTTGTTTTCCAAAACCCTGTGGGTGGTACTAATGTGTGTATAAGAACAATAAACCCACAGCTCTGGCTGTTCCTGCTTGACTCTCAAAACGGAGCCTTGTCTCGTTCTTGGGGGGGGGGGGGGTTATTGTATGCTGTTCCAGTTTGACTGCTAGGAGTGTAAACCTATTGATGTTTTTTCCTATTCAGCTGTTTACAGCATTTGTATGGTTCCGGTTAAGCTGTTTACGGCATTCATATGCTTCTCCGGTTCGCTGTACTGGTGTCTACAGTAGCTGTGCCTGTGTCTCTGGAAGGGCAAGATCTACTAAACAGCTTTTAACCCCTTCTATGCCTGGGGTGCCGTTACAGATGGTTCTATGTCACGTGTTGGAGAAAGTTACCGATCACACTTACACATCAGGTTAGAATATCCAATTGTCACATTACATATTTCAAGGAAGGACGCCAGAGTATGAATTATTACCTTTGTAGGCTGCATTAGATATTACATACCGTTTTAGTTCATGTCAAGGGGCTAGGTACCCACCCGGGGCAGAGTACTTTTAAGAGGACCACAAACGCTTTCCAAGTCTGGTGGAATATATACAATATATATTGAATAGGTGCTTTTGAGTTAAGTGTACCCAGGTCCAAAACATTGTATGAAAGAAAATGGCTTCCAAAAACATAATCAGGTAAACCTTACCAGACCTCAAACACTTCATTCCAAATATATCTCAGTTTTACTTTGATAGTCCTGGGAGTAGTTGATATCACCCACACAATAACAGATAGTCATGCTTTGGTCTGGGTTCCTGCTTAACCTAGAAATCACCGACACCGACACACACAATGAGTTCATGGCGAATTCAGAATTGGCACAATGAGTTCATGGCGAATTCAGAATTGGCACAATGAGTTCATGGCGAATTCAGAATTGGCACAATGAGTTCATGGCGAATTCAGAATTGGCACAATGAGTTCATGGCGAATTCAGAATTGGCACAGTGAGTTCATGGCGAATTCAGAATTGGCACAATGAGTTCATGGCGAATTCAGAATTGGCACAATGAGTTCATGGCGAATTCAGAATTGGCACAATGAGTTCATGGCGAATTCAGAATTGGCACAATGAGTTCATGGCGAATTCAGAATTGGCACAATGAGTTCATGGCGAATTCAGAATTGGCACAATGAGTTCATGGCGAATTCAGAATTGGCACAATGAGTTCATGGCGAATTCAGAATTGGCACAATGAGTTCATGGCAAATTCAGAATTGGCACAATGAGTTCATGGCAAATTCAGAATTGGCACAATGAGTTCATGGCAAATTCAGAATTGGCACAATGAGTTCATGGCAAATTCAGAATTGGCACAATGAGTTCATGGCAAATTCAGAATTGGCACAATGAGTTCATGGCAAATTCAGAATTGGCACAATGAGTTCATGGCAAATTCAGAATTGGCACAATGAGTTCATGGCAAATTCAGAATTGGCACAATGAGTTCATGGCAAATTCAGAATTGGCACAATGAGTTCATGGCAAATTCAGAATTGGCACAATGAGTTCATGGCAAATTCAGAATTGGCACAATGAGTTCATGGCAAATTCAGAATTGGCACAATGAGTTCATGGCAAATTCAGAATTGGCACAATGAGTTCATGGCAAATTCAGAATTGGCACAATGAGTTCATGGCAAATTCAGAATTGGCACAATGAGTTCATGGCAAATTCAGAATTGGCACAATGAGTTCATGGCAAATTCAGAATTGGCACAATGAGTTCATGGCAAATTCAGAATTGGCACAATGAGTTCATGGCAAATTCAGAATTGGCACAATGAGTTCATGGCAAATTCAGAATTGGCACAATGAGTTCATGGCAAATTCAGAATTGGCACAATGAGTTCATGGCAAATTCAGAATTGGCACAATGAGTTCATGGCAAATTCAGAATTGGCACAATGAGTTCATGGCAAATTCAGAATTGGCACAATGAGTTCATGGCAAATTCAGAATTGGCACAATGAGTTCATGGCAAATTCAGAATTGGCACAATGAGTTCATGGCAAATTCAGAATTGGCACAATGAGTTCATGGCAAATTCAGAATTGGCACAATGAGTTCATGGCAAATTCAGAATTGGCACAATGAGTTCATGGCAAATTCAGAATTGGCACAATGAGTTCATGGCAAATTCAGAATTGGCACAATGAGTTCATGGCAAATTCAGAATTGGCACAATGAGTTCATGGCAAATTCAGAATTGGCACAATGAGTTCATGGCAAATTCAGAATTGGCACAATGAGTTCATGGCAAATTCAGAATTGGCACAATGAGTTCATGGCAAATTCAGAATTGGCACAATGAGTTCATGGCAAATTCAGAATTGGCACAATGAGTTCATGGCAAATTCAGAATTGGCACAATGAGTTCATGGCAAATTCAGAATTGGCACAATGAGTTCATGGCAAATTCAGAATTGGCACAATGAGTTCATGGCAAATTCAGAATTGGCACAATGAGTTCATGGCAAATTCAGAATTGGCACAATGAGTTCATGGCAAATTCAGAATTGGCACAATGAGTTCATGGCAAATTCAGAATTGGCACAATGAGTTCATGGCAAATTCAGAATTGGCACAATGAGTTCATGGCAAATTCAGAATTGGCACAATGAGTTCATGGCAAATTCAGAATTGGCACAATGAGTTCATGGCAAATTCAGAATTGGCACAATGAGTTCATGGCAAATTCAGAATTGGCACAATGAGTTCATGGCAAATTCAGAATTGGCACAATGAGTTCATGGCAAATTCAGAATTGGCACAATGAGTTCATGGCAAATTCAGAATTGGCACAATGAGTTCATGGTGATATGTTTCCCTGGAATTGGTAAATGTTGCGTGGATTAACCTGCAGTAACGGTCCTCTAAATACACCAAAAAGGAAACTAATCAGGATCTTTCCTTTATCTTTGCAAATGCATCCTACATCGTTGTGTCTAATTCCAAGGTGAGTTTTGAATCTAATAACCAAAGGGAAACACAGGACGCGAGTTACTTCCAGCAAGCTTACTTGCAGTCTGAGATATGATCAGATATATTCGGGTGTAGATGTCTGTCCTGTACGGAGATCTTGTTGTTGAGCAAACATTAGGTGGCAAATATCCCCGACATCCTCTGTGTAACTGTTGGGTTAGAGAAATTCCAAGCTCTGTCCTGGTCTATTATCACAGGTCCCTCATGAGCAATCTTTGTGGATATTTAGCTACAGATATAGAAGAGGTCGATTATGTTTTGTACAAATCTTCAAAGCTGTAGAGGGGTCTATTGATGGTTTACAGAAGACCAATGTGGCATTTCCAGATATCTCCTGGTTTCATTTTGCCATTTACTTTCCATAACGTTCGGTTCTTTCACAGACTCCTGCCTTCGACACACCAGGAGCTGGATTAGTCTTATATCTGTATTCTGCTTTGAATACAAAATCCTTTTCCACATGAACCATCAACTTTTTTTTTTTTATTTAATACGTTTAATGATCCAGTTTAATTAATGCAACTGCTAATGTATCAATGTCCATTTCTAAAACCTTTACTAGATTTGGAGATTTATTTTGGGCCGAACTGCAGATGGACAGAATGTATGAATTCCGAAACTCGGGAGCCAAAATGCACCCAATGCACAGACCAAGTATAACTCTTTGTGTTTGGAAACTCTACATGTTAGGAAGCCACATTTCTGTTTTTTATTTTATTTTTTTACCAGTGGCACCACAAAAACAAATATCTGATACACGGATTCTTAAAGGGACACTATAGTCACCTGAACAACTTTAGCTTAATGAAGCAGTTTTGGTGTATAGAACATGCCCCTGCAGCCTCACTGCTCAATCCTCTGCCATTTAGGAGTTAAATCCCTTTGTTTATGAACCCTAGTCACACCTCCCTGCATGTGACTTGCACAGCCTTCCATAAACACTTCCTGTAAAGAGAGCCCTATTTAGGCTTTCTTTATTGCAAGTTCTGTTTAATTAAGATTTTCTTATCCCCTGCTATGTTAATGGCTTGCTAGACCCTGCAAGAGCCTCCTGTATGTGATTAAAGCTCAATTTAGAGATTGAGATACAATTATTTAAGGTAAATTACATCTGTTTGAAAGTGAAACCAGTTTTTTTTCATGCAGGCTCTGTCAATCATAGCCAGGGGAGGTGTGGCTAGGGCTGCATAAACAGAAACAAAGTGATTTAACTCCTAAATGACAGAGAATTGAGCAGTGAAATTGCAGGGGAATGATCTATACACTAAAACTGCTTTATTTAGCTAAAGTAAGTTAGGTGACTATAGTGTTCCTTTAACTTCTCAATTCCAGCATTATATCCCTCACATCACTCTTTGATATACACATATCGAGATATTAAATAACCGAGTCACGGGAGATACATATCGAGATATTAAATAACCGAGTCACGGGAGATACATATCAAGATATTAAATAACCGCGTCACGGGAGATACATATCGAGATATTAAATAACCGCATCACGGGAGATACATATCGAGATATTAAATAACCGAGTCACGGGAGGTACATATCGAGATATTAAAATAACCGAGTCACAGGAGATACATATCGAGATATTAAAATAACCGAGTCACGGGAGATACATATCGAGGTATTAAATAACCGAGTCACGGGAGATACATATCGAGGTATTAAATAACCGAGTCACGGGAGATACATATCGAGATATTAAATAACCGAGTCACGGGAGATACATATCGAGGTATTAAATAACCGAGTCACGGGAGATACATATCGAGGTATTAAATAACCGAGTCACGGGAGGTACATATCGAGATATTAAATAACCGAGTCACGGGAGATACATATCGAGATATTAAAATAACCGAGTCACAGGAGATACATATCGAGATATTAAAATAACCGAGTCACGGGAGATACATATCGAGGTATTAAATAACCGAGTCACGGGAGATACATATCGAGGTATTAAATAACCGAGTCACGGGAGATACATATCGAGATATTAAATAACCGAGTCACGGGAGATACATATCGAGATATTAAATAACCGAGTCACGGGAGATACATATCGAGATATTAAATAACCGCGTCACGGGAGATACATATCGAGATATTAAATAACCGAGTCACGGGGATACATATCGAAATATTAAATAACCGAGTCACGGGAGATACATATCGAGATATTAAATAACCGAGTCACGGGAGGTACATATCGAGATATTAAATAACCGCGTCACGGGAGATACATATCGAGATATTAAATAACCGAGTCACAGGAGATACATATCGAGATATTAAATAACCGAGTTGTGGGAGATACATATCGAGATATTAAATAACCGCGTCACGGGAGATACATATCGAGGTATTAAAATAACCGGAAGAGAGATACATTCAGGGCCATTTAAAATAGTGTGCCGTGTGTAATTTCTGACTATATATAATTGAAGAGAGATACAGATGAATAAAACTACTGCAATGGGATACAAAACATATTAGCATGTGATTTAGAAATGAATATATTAAATGTTACTGGAACAGGACACATACACTATGTAATAAGCTATACAATATAATAAATGCAATAAAGACGCCTCAAGCATTGGATAGATCCGGATACATTAAATAATGATGGCACCAAGTATACATAAAACACAGAAATTAAACATTACACCTGAAGGCATTTAAACAAATATTAATAAATCCAAGAGTTTGTAATTATTATTTTAATAAAAGTAAATAGAACGGGATATTTCATCAACCTGCATTTCTATATACACTAATAAACAACAAATCAGACTTGAGATATCCCTCCAGCCAGGGGACCCGCGCACACAGACTGATCCTTCCAGCCAGGGGCCCCGCGCACACAGACTGATCCTTCCAGCCAGGGGCCCCGCGCACACAGACTGATCCTTCCAGCCAGGGGCCCCGCGCACACAGACTGATCCTTCCAGCCAGGGGCCCCGCGCACACAGACTGATCCTTCCAGCCAGGGGCCCCGCGCACACAGACTGATCCTTCCAGCCAGGGGCCCCGCGCACACAGACTGATCCTTCCAGCCAGGGGCCCCGCGCACACAGACTGATCCTTCCAGCCAGGGGCCCCCAGCACACAGACTGATCCTTCCAGCCAGGGGCCCCGCGCACACAGACTGATCCTTCCAGCCAGGGGCCCCCAGCACACAGACTGATCCTTCCAGTCAGGGGCCCCCAGCACACAGACTGATCCTTCCAGTCAGGGGCCCCCAGCACACAGACTGATCCTTCCAGTCAGGGGCCCCCAGCACACAGACTGATCCTTCCAGTCAGGGGCCCCCAGCACACAGACTGATCCTTCCAGTCAGGGGCCCCCAGCACACAGACTGATCCTTCCAGTCAGGGGCCCCCAGCACACAGACTGATCCTTCCAGTCAGGGGCCCCCAGCACACAGACTGATCCTTCCAGTCAGGGGCCCCCAGCACACAGACTGATCCTTCCAGTCAGGGGCCCCCAGCACACAGACTGATCCTTCCAGTCAGGGGCCCCCAGCACACAGACTGATCCTTCCAGTCAGGGGCCCCCAGCACACAGACTGATCCTTCCAGTCAGGGGCCCCCAGCACACAGACTGATCCTTCCAGTCAGGGGCCCCCAGCACACAGACTGATCCTTCCAGTCAGGGGCCCCCAGCACACAGACTGATCCTTCCAGTCAGGGGCCCCCAGCACACAGACTGATCCTTCCAGTCAGGGGCCCCCAGCACACAGACTGATCCTTCCAGTCAGGGGCCCCCAGCACACAGACTGATCCTTCCAGTCAGGGGCCCCCAGCACACAGACTGATCCTTCCAGTCAGGGGCCCCCAGCACACAGACTGATCCTTCCAGTCAGGGGCCCCCAGCACACAGACTGATCCTTCCAGTCAGGGGCCCCCAGCACACAGACTGATCCTTCCAGTCAGGGGCCCCCAGCACACAGACTGATCCTTCCAGTCAGGGGCTCCCAGCACACAGACTGATCCTTCCAGTCAGGGGCCCCCAGCACACAGACTGATCCTTCCAGTCAGGGGCCCCCAGCACACAGACTGATCCTTCCAGTAAGGGGCCCCCAGCACACAGACTGATCCTTCCAGTCAGGGGCCCCCCACACACAGACTGATCCCCCCCCCAGACAGACTGATCCCCCCCCCCAGACAGACTGATCCCCCCCCCAGGGCCCCCCCCACACAGACTGATCCCCCCCAGGGCCCCCCCCACACAGACTGATCCCCCCCCCCACACAGACTGATGGGCCCCCCCCCACACAGACTGATCCCCCCCCAGACAGACTGATCCCAGGGCCCCCCCCACACAGACTGATTTCCCCCCCCAGGGCCCCCCCCCCCACACAGACTGATCCCCCCCCCCCCCCAGGGCCCCCCCCCCACACAGACTGATCCCCCCCCCCAGGGCCCCCCCCCACACAGACTGATCCCCCCCCCCCCAGGGCCCCCCCCCACACAGACTGATCCCCCCCCCCAGGGCCCCCCCCCACACAGACTGATCCCCCCCCCCCAGGGCCCCCCCCCACACAGACTGATCCCCCCCCCCCAGGGCCCCCCCCCACACAGACTGATCCCCCCCCCAGGGCCCCCCCCACACAGACTGATCCCCCCCCCCAGGGCCCCCCCCCACACAGACTGATCCCCCCCCCCAGGGCCCCCCCCCACGGCCCCCCCCCACACAGACTGATCCCCCCCCCCAAGGCCCCCCCCCACACAGACTGATCCCCCCCCCCCCCAAGGCCCCCCCCCACACAGACTGATCCCCCCCCAGGGGCCCCACACACACAGACTGATCCCCCCCCAGGGGCCCCACACACACAGACTGATCCCCCCCCCCAGGGGCCCCCCACACACAGACTGATCCCCCCCCCCGCAGGGGCCCCCCACACACAGACTGATCCCCCCCCCCCCAGGGGCCCCCCACACACAGACTGATCCCCCCCCCCCAGGGGCCCCCCACACACAGACTGATCCCCCCCCCCCCCAGGGGCCCCCCACACACAGACTGATCCCCCCCCCCCCCAGGGGCCCCCCACACACAGACTGATCCCCCCCCCCAGGGGCCCCCCACACACAGACTGATCCCCCCCAGGGGCCCCGCACACAGTCTGTTCACAGGGCACAGTCCCCTCCCCCCGCCTGATTCCCATAACAAAGCCCCGCTCCCCCCGGCTCCTACCTGAGTGTCCGCCATGTTGGTCCGGCCCGCGGGCCGAGTCCGATGCTCACACAATCCTCTGCTACCAGGGGAACGGCACCGAGCAGGCAGGGGCGGGGCCAGGGGCGGGGCCTGGGGAGGGGGAGGGATGGCGGGAAAGGAGGAGTCTTCGGCGAGAATTACTGGACTGAAACATAGGGGGCGGGACGGAGTGGGAGATTAAAGGAACCAATAGGATGGAGCAGGGGGAGTGTCATGGATGACATCACTGGACGATACCAAGAAGGGACTGGGGACCATACCAACCAGGGAGGGGGGAATATGGCAATACCAAATAGGGAGGTGGACAATACCAACCAGGGAGGGGGGGCAATACCAACTAGGGAGGGGGGAATATGGCAATACCAACTAGGGAGGGGGACAATACCAACCAGGGAGGGGGGGTCAATACCAACTAGGGAGGGGGGAATAGGGCAATACCAACTAGGGAGGGGGACAATACCAACCAGATAGGGAGGGGGAATAGGGCAATACCAACTAGGGAGGGGGACAATACCAACCAGGGAGGGGGGGCAATACCAACTAGGGAGGGGGGAATAGGGCAATACCAACTAGGGAGGGGGACAATACCAACCAGATAGGGAGGGGGAATAGGGCAATACCAACTAGGGAGGGGGACAATACCAACCAGGGAGGGGGGGCAATACCAACTAGGGAGGGGGGAATAGGGCAATACCAACTAGGGAGGGGGAATAGGGCAATACCAACTAGGGAGGGGGACAATACCAACCAGGGAGGGGGGGCAATACCAACTAGGGAGGGGGAATAGGGCAATACCAACTAGGGAGGGGGACAATACCAACCAGGGAGGGGGGGCAATACCAACTAGGGAGGGGGGAATAGGGCAATACCAACTAGGGAGGGGGACAATACCAACCAGATAGGGAGGGGGAATAGGGCAATACCAACTAGGGAGGGGGACAATACAAACTAGAGAGGGGGGGGGGAATAGGGCAATACCAACTAGGGAGGGGGGCAATACCAAGGGGGGGGGCACTACCAACTAGGGAGGGGGGAATAGGGCAATACCAACTAGGGAGGGGGACAATACCAAGGGGGGGGCACTACCAACTAGGGAGGGGGGAATAGGGCAATACCAACTAGGGAGGGGGGAATAGGGCAATTCCAACTAGGGAGGGGGGAATAGGGCAATACCAACTAGGGAGGGGGAATAGGACAATACCAACTAGGGAGGGGGGGATAGGGCAATACCAACTAGGGAGGGGGGAGTAGGACAATACCAACTAGGGAGGGGGGCAATACCAAGGGGGGGGCAATACCAACTAGGGAGGGGGGAATAGGGCAATACCAACTAGGGAGGGGGGGAATAGAGCAATACCAACTAGGGAGGGGGGAATAGGACAATACCAACTAGGGAGGGGGGAATAGGACAATACCAACTAGGGAGGGGGACAATACCAACTAGGGAGGGGGGAATAGGGCAATACCAACTAGGGAGGTGGGGAATAGGGCAATACCAATTAGGGAGGGGAGAATAGGGCAATACCAACTAGGGAGGGGGGGAATAGGGCAATACCAACTAGGGAGGGGGACAATACCAACTAGGGAGGGGGGATAGGGCAATACCAACTAGGGAGGGGGAATGGGGCGATACCAACTAGGGAGGGGGGAATAGGGCAAAACCAACTAGGGAGGGGGGATATGGCAATACCAACTATGGAGGGGGGAATGGGGCAATACCAACTAGAGAGGGGGGAATCGGGCAATACCAACTAGGGAGGGGGGGAATAGGGCAATACCAACTAGGGAGGGGGGAATAGGTCAATACCAACTTGGGAGGGGGAATAGGACAATACCAACTAGGGAGGGGGGAATAGGACAATACCAACTAGGGAGGGGGACAATACCAACTAGGGAGGGGGGAATAGGGCAATACCAACTAGGGAGGGGGACAATACCAACTAGGGAGGGGGGAATAGGGCAATACCAACTAGGGAGGGGGATAGCGCAATACCAACTAGGGAGGGAGGGAATAAGGCAATACCAAATAGGGAGGGGGAATAGGGCAATACCAACTAGGGAGGGGGGGAATGGGGCAATACCAACTAGGGAGGGGGAATAGGGCAATACCACTAGGGAGGGGGGGTAGGGCTATACCAACTAGGGAGGGGGTCAATACCAATTAGGGAGGGGGGGAAATAGGGCAATACCAACTAGGGAGGGGGAAAGGCAATACCAACTTAGGGAGGGGGGAATAGGGCAATACCAACTAGGAAGGGGACAATACCAACTAGAGAGGGGAATAGGGCAGTACCAAGTAGAGAGGTGGGAATAGGGCAATACCAACTAGGGAGGGGGACAATACCAACTAGAGAGGGGATAATAGGGCAATACCAACTAGGGAGGTGACAATACCAACTAGGGAGGGGGGGAATAGGGCAATACCAACTAGGGAGGGGGAATAGGGCAATACCAACTAGGGAGGGGGGATTAGGGCAATACCAACTAGGGAGGGGGGAATAGGGCAATACCAACTAGGGAGGGGGACAATACCAACTAGGGAGGGGGGAATAGAGGCAACACCAACTAGGGAGGGGGGAATAGAGCAATACCAACTAGGGAGGAGGGGAATAGGGCAATACCAACTAGGGATGGGGGAATAGGGCAATACCAACTAGGGAGGAGGGGGATAGGGCAATACCAACTAAGGAGGGGGGATTAGGGCAATACCAACTAGGGAGGGGGGAATAGGGCAATACCAACTAGGGAGGAGGGGCAATACCAACTAGGGAGGGGGAATTAGGGCAATACCAACTAGGGAGGGGGAATAGGGCAATACCAACTAGGGAGGGGGGAATAGAGAAATACCAACTAGGGAGGAGGGGAATAGGGCAATACCACCTAGGGAGGGGGGAATGGGGCAATACCCACTCGGGAGGGGGGGATACTGCAATACCAACTAGGGAGGGGGACAATACCAACTAGAGAGGGGAGAATAGGGCAAAACCAACAAGGGAGGGGGACAATACCAACTAGGGAGGGGGGATATGGGAATTCCAACTAGAGAGGGGGGAATAGGGCAATACCAACTAGGGAGGGGAATAAGGCAATACCAACTAGGAGGAGGGACAATACCAACTAGGGAGGGGGAATAGGGCAATACCAACTAGGGAGGAGGGACAATACCAACTAGGGAGGGGAATAGGGCAATACCAACTAGGGAGGGGGAATAGGGCAATACCAACTAGGGAGGAGGGGCAATACCAACTAGGGAGGGGGAATAGGGCAATACCAACTAGGGAGGGGGAATAAGGCAATACCAACTAGGAGGAGGGACAATACCAACTAGGGAGGGGGAATAGGGCAATACCAACTAGGGAGGGGGAATAGGGCAATACCAACTAGGGAGGAGGGACAATACCAACTAGGGAGGGGGAATAGGGCAATACCAACTTAGGGAGGGGGAATAGGGCAATACCAACTAGGGAGGGGGGAATAGGGCAATACCAACTAGGGAGGGGGAATAGGGCAATACCAACTAGGGAGGGGGGAATAGAGCAATACCAACTAGGGAGGAGGGTAATAGGGCAATACCAACTAGGGAGGAGGGGCAATACCAACTAGGGAGGGGGGATTAGGGCAATACCAACTAGGGAGGGGGGCAATACCATCTAGGGAGGGGGGATTAGGGCAATACTAACTAGGGAGGGGGACAATACCAACTAGGGAGGGGGGATTAGGGCACACCAACTACGGAGGAGGGGCAATACCAACTAGGGAGGGGGGATTAGGGAAATACAAACTGCAGAGAGGGGTAATACCAACTAGGGAGGGGGCAATAGAAACTAGGAGAAGCATGTGATAATATAAAATAGCTGTGTTTGTGATGTAATGTAGCCGTGTGTGATGTGACGTATGATGTAATCGAGCTGTATGGTGTGATGTAATAGAGCTATTTGTATGATGTAATAGAGCTGTATGTGTGATGTAATAGATCAATGTGTGATGTAATAGAGCAATTCATATGATGTAATCGCGCTGTATGTGTGATGTCATCGATCAATGTGTGATATAATAGCACTATTTTCCGAGTAAAAGAGATGTGTGTGATGTAATAGAGCAGTACATGTGATATGATAAAGCTGTACGTGTGATGTAATAGAGCTATTCGTATTGATGTAATCGAGCAGTATGTGTATGTCATAGAGCTATTCGTATGATGTTATAGAGCTGTTGTGTGATGTCATCGATCAATGTGTGATGTAATAGCACTATGTTCCGAGTAATAGAGATGTGGTGATGTAATAGAGCAGTACATGTGATATGATAAAGCTGTACGTGTGATGTAATAGAGCTATTCGTATGATGCAAACGAGCTGTATGGTGTGATGTAATAGGGCGGTACATGTGATGTAATAGAGCAGTTTGTGTGATTTCCAGGTCATGTAGGTGCAAAGGCTGTTCCACTACAGCTGGTTCTGCGATATGCGCGGCTACCTGGTTTCGATTTGTTACCAGCTTTTTCTTACCAGACACTGAGAAACAAATATTGTGAAGTACAGGGGAGCACAGGAAGGAACACACTTGGGTGTGTAGCATGGTCAGTGACAGTACAGAATAGACACAGTATACAATATAACAGGAAGGAACACAGTTTGGTGTGTATGCATGGTCAGTGACCATACAGAATTGACACAGTATACAATATAACAGGAAGGAATACAGTTGGTGTGTAGCATGGTCAATGACAGTACAGAATAGACACAGTATACAATATAACAGGAAGGAATACAGATGGTGTGTAGCATGGTCAATGACAGTACAGAATAGACACAGTATACAATATAACAGGAAGGAACACAGTGTGTGTATCATGGTCAATGACAGTACAGAATAGACACAGTATACAATATAAACAGAAGGCAACACAGTTGGTGTGTATCATGGTCAATGACCGTACAGAATAGACACAGTATACCATTATAACAGGAAGGAACACAGTTGGTGTGTAG